>NC_048224.1:6926551-6945724 GCF_002007445.2 Ailuropoda melanoleuca
TGCCTTTGCAGTATCCCATAGGTTTTGGACCGTTGTGTTTTCATTCTCGTTGGTCTCCATAAATTGTTCAAATTAATTTTGAGTTCCTGGTTTATCGAGTTATTCCTGAGCAGGATGGTTCTTAGTCTCCAAGTGTTTGTGTTTCTTCCAAATTTTTCCTTGTGCTTGAGTTCCAATTTCAAAGCGTTGTGGTCTGAAAATATGCAGGGAATAATTTCAGTCATTTGGTGTCGGTTGAGACCTGTTTTGTGTCCCAGAACATGGTCTATTCTTGAGAATGTTCCACGGGCATTAGAATAGAGTANGGTCTATTCTTGAGAATGTTCCACGGGCATTAGAATAGAGTATTTTTGGTTCTGGGGTGTAGTGTTCTATATATATCTATGAGGTCCAACTCGTCGAGAATGGCATTCAAAGCCCTTGTTTCTTTGTCTATTTTTTTGCATGGGTGTTCTGTCTATTTCTGATAGTGGAGTGTTGAGGTCCCCTACTACTAACGTATTTTTATCTATATGTCTCTTTATTGTGGTTAAGAGTTGGCTTGTGTATCTTGCTGCTCCCCTGCTGGGGGCATATATATTTATAATTATCATATCCACTTGTTGGATACATCCTTTAAGAATAATATAGTGCCCTTCTGTGTCTCTAACTATAGTCTTTAGTTTAAAATTCAATCTGTCTGATATGAGAATTGCTACCCCAGCTTTCTTTTGAGGTCCATTGGCGTGAAAGATGGTATTCCATCCCTTTACTTTCAGTCTGAATGTATCTTTAGGTTCAAAATGAGTCTCTTGTAGACAGCAAATGGATGGGTCATGTCTTTTTATCCAGTCAGCAACCCTGTGGCGTTTTATGGGAGCATCTGGGCCATTTACATTGAGACTGAATATTGAGAGATATGATTTTAATGATGCCATGTTGCCAGTACAGTCTTTGTTTCTATCGATTGTGACTTTCTGTTCTGTATCACTCTTGGGGCCTTTATACCTTTATAGAACCCCCCTTAATATCTCCTGTAGGGCTGGTTTCGTGATTACGAAATTGGTCAATGACTGGTGATTCTAGAAGGTCTTTATTTCTCCATCAATTCTAAATGACAACCTTGTTGGATAAAGGATCCTTGGCTGCATGTTTTCCTCTGAAAGAGCTTTAAAAATGGCCCCCCAACCCTTTCTCTCATTCCAGGTCTGTGTAAACAGGTCTGATATAATTCTGATACCTTTGCCTTGGTACGTGAGAAATTTCTTTGCCCTGGCCACTTTCAATACTGTATCCTTGGATCTAATATTTGCGAATTGCACTATGACGTGACGTTTGCAAGAATAAACCAAAGATAAGAGGAAGATAAGTAAAGGATGAAAGGCTGATAAGGCACAAGCCTGATTTATGAGAGAGCAAAACAAATCAGATGAGAGAGACAGAACACAGCTGACATTACAAGAGCAGCAGGTATTCCTTGAGGCAGTCAACACAGCCAATGAGAGGTAAGATGTGTAGTCACTAACATCCATTCGTACGGTGAACTCCATTTGACAGAGATAATTTTTTTTTAATTTTAATAATTTTTTTATTATGTTAGTCACCATACAGTACATCCCTAGTTTTTGATGTAAAGTTCCATGATTCATTACTTGCGTGTAACACCCAGTGCACCATGCAATACGTGCCCTCCTTAATACCCATCACCAGCCTATCCCATTCCCCCATCCCCCTCCCCTCTGAAGCCATCAGTTTGTTTCCCAGAGTCCATAGTCTCTCATGGTTCATTCCCCCTTCTAACTACCCCCCCTTTCTTCTTCCCTTCCTTCTCCTAACCGATCTTCCTACTTCTTATGTTCCATAAATGAGTGAAACCATATGATAATTGTCTTTCTCTGCTTGACTTATTTCGCAACAGAGATAATTTCTAAGAGGCTCTTTATGCCATTCAAACACACCTAACTATCACAGCCTGCTTGGGTACAGCATCACACTACCACATCCCACACACACACACAAATCCCTTCAAGAATCCTGCTATAGAAGTACCTTGCTCCTTTAACTACTTCATTTGGACATCTACTTCCAATAAAGATTTGAGGCAGCTTACAGGCAAAGGTAAGTTTAATAAGACCACTGAAATAATTAAGAACCTTACAGGAGGGATAGTTACATCAGAAAAAAACAAGGCAAAGGGAAGCAGGTGAATGGCAGGTGAATAAAATACCATGAAGTATTCAGTTTTAATCAAAGCCTGAGAAAAGCCACTAGGTTCCAACCAAACAAAATAAAGCCGCTGTTGAAAAAGGCATGCGAGATCTAATTGACAAGGTTTCATTCTATAAATGAAAGAAACCGTAGTAACTGTGAAAAACATTTACAAATAATTAAAATATTTCCGGCTAACAAATTTCAGTCATAAGAGAATAGAAATACTTTCATTTCAAACTCAACTAGAAAAACTAGCCAAATATGCACATTAAAAATTTAAAGTAACACTAAAAAAATTAACCAGAAATGGAATCTATAATTTATAAACCAGGAAAAAGGATGCAACAGAGAATATTCAATCTAAACAAGGCTGGGGACAGAGAAAAAAAGGAAAAACACAGTCAACAAAAAATATAGAACAAAGAGACTAAAATAAGTCCAAACATCTATATTCACAATAAATATGAATGGGTTAGACTCACTTATTAAGAATAAATTCACAATCCATATTTCAAAAATGAAATTGAGAGTTGCAGAATAGTTTGATATTGTTTACCTGTTTTTAAAATATATATAAAATAACAAAACATGCTTACATATAAATATATATACATACTTTCATCATATTCAACAATGAATTAAAAGGACACATTCTAACATCGATTATAGTCATAGTTACTTGTAGGGGCATATGAAAATGGTAGTCTCAGATCAGAGAGGGATCAAAAGGGAACTTTAGCTTTCTCTTTTTTTTTTTTTAAGGAAACTCTAACTTTTAGAATGTTTTAAAGTATACATGTAAAAAGTAAATGGGTTGAAATATTTATGGATAAAATGGTGAAATGCTGAAGATTTGCTTCTAAAAAATGGAAGAGGACAGAAGCAACAGGACTGGCCATGAACAAAAGCCTATTAAAACTGAATGATGGATACATGAGAATTCTTTATAATAATAATTAATTATAACATGTACATTGTAAAACATACATTTGAAAGTTTTCATAATAATATTAGAAAAATAACAGATGGCAGTAAACATGTGAAAATGTTAATATCTAATTATGGAAGATAGAACTAGAGATAATTATTTCCTTCTTTCTAATTCACAATGATTTTGAAATCCTATCATTCTTCCTTGGGGGGCAGGGGAGAGATTTCACCTCAAACTACAAAGTTACTTGGGAAAAAAAAAAATTGCCATTGATAAATGCTGCCAGAAAAATAATTGTTTCAGGCTAGATTACTTAACTCTAGCAAAAGGAAATGAAATATTATGAAAAGATTTCTTCAAAAATTAATATCTCATAAGGAATTTTCATTTTTAAAATTTTCATTTTAAAAACAAAGCTTTATTCTGATTTCCTGATGGCTACTCAGCTGCTAGTTTTACCAAGCCGTCTTAGGTAAGAGCCTTAGAAGCAGAAGCTTATGGCTCTGGATTAGCCAACTGTGTGAGAGAGAGAACAGCAGGGCAGGAAGTGATAGATGACCGTAGGTGTTCTACTTCTGAGCGTATACACAGTACAGACCAAAATCCCCACCTTTGAAAATGATGGGTGAACCCAAGAGTGTACACATAAATATAAATGTTTCAGTTAAGGGAAAACTTATTTATCTTTCGTGTATATTCAAATGACAATTCAATATAATGAATAGTCACATAATATATCTAAGCTAATACTATAAAATGGAGAAATGGCAAATTAATCCAGAATTATGTAAACAGACATAAACGAAAATCATGACTTTGACCAAGAATCCACACACTCTAAACAACTTTTGGTGAAAATAATATCATCTCATTCCTTTGCATAGTAATTTCCTGATGGGGGAAAAAAAACCTACTGGAAAGGAAAATACATATAATATAGAAGTTGGAATATTTTATTATTGGTATACAATATATTTATACTAGCAAACAGGTTCATTAAACTTATTTTTGTATTGAAAGCTACTCCTTTTTATTTTTGAGACTGTTGGACGGAGGTAAAGGGTTCATTGTCCTTTCAAAAAGTACGCATGTTCTTTTTTTTAAAAAAAAGATTATTTATTTATTTATTTGACAGAGATAGAGACAGCCAGCGAGAGAGGGAACACAAGCAGGGGGAGTGGGAGAGGAAGAAGCAGGCTCATAGTGGAGGAGCCTGATGTGGGGCTTGATCCCATAACGCCAGGATCAAGCCCTGAGCCGAAGGCAGACGCTTAACCGCTGTGCCACCCAGGCGCCCCAAAAAGTATGCATGTTCTATCCTTAACTGCAGATTCCCTAAAGCACACACTTACTTTATAAAGACACTTAGCAGATTCGTAACTACTTCCAGAATTACACACTTAAATTATATTTTGTGATACTTTTGAGTTAATCTCCCCTATGTACTGCACACACCCAGGTATGAAGTCAATGTCAGTGTTGAAAGGAACAACAAAAAACATGTAGCTCACAGACATGCTAAAGCTCACGGAGATGTGGTTATATAACAAATCAATGGAGTGTCTGGGATGAAAACCTTAGGCTGCTACTATTAACTGATTATCTGAAAGACTGAACTTTCTTTTTATTTTTTTAAAGATTTTATTTGAGAGAGAGAGAGAACAAACGGGGGGAGAGGCAGAGGCAGAGGGAGAAGCATGCTCCCCGTGGAGCAAGGAGCCCGATGCGGGACTCAATCCCAGGATCCTGGGATCATGACCTGAGCCAAAGGCATACACTTAACCAACTAGCCACCCACGTGTCCCCTAAGTTGTTTTCTTTTTTAAAATTTTTTTAAAGGTTTATTTATTTAGTTGAGAGTGAGTGTGATAGAAAGAGAGAGAGGGAAAAAGAGAGAGAGCATGAGCAGGGTGATAGGCAGAGGGAGAAGCAGACTCCCCACTGAGCAGGAAGCCTTATTCCGGACTCGATTCCAGGACTCTGGGATTATGACCTGAGCAGAAGGTTGACTGAGCCACCCAAGTGCCCCCTAACTTTCTTTCTTTTTAAATATATTAGACAAATCAATTCTGTTTATAGTCCACTCTATTATATTTATTTCCTTTCTCCTTACCCCCACTCATAATTTTTTTTTAAATCAACCAAAACATAAACACACACACACACACACACACAACTATGGACTTCACAATACCTTCTCTCTGGGTACCCTTTTTTACATATTTTCCATCCATAATGTTCTTAGTACATCCCTATAAGGACAGGGGCCCTTCCCCCAAATTGTTAACTCACACCAAACATGTTGACTCAGGGAAAAGATTCGGATGCTTCTGAGAATGCACATTTGGCCTCTTCTGTTCTCACTCCCTAGCTAAACTCAGAGGAATGTAGGTTGTTGGGCAGTTTGCCACCGTTTGCTACCACATTTTCAGTGTTAAGGACCAAGATGCAATAGGCCAGCATATTTCTTGGACAGAAGCAGGCAGGGGGATCCCTCCAAGGGCTGCCCTTGCAGGCAAACAACAATGGGTTGGCATCAGGCTCCAGAGGCAGCCACTGCTCATAAAGCACTCACTCCAGTCACATAATTTTCTTGAGGGAAACCAAAAATGCACAGGATTAACTTTGTGCCGCAGAATTCTCAGGTGCGATTCCTACACCGGCAACAAATTCTCCAGAGAAATTACTTCGGGCTCCTGCCTCCTGCCCTTTTGCCTGCCTGGAATGAGGCAATTCTCCAGTGGGCCTGAGGCAAACTGTATCCTTGGTGCTTAGAAAAAGCATGGCTACTCAAAGCGTCCCCATGGGACCCTGAAACACGGCCAGCAGCTGCTGTGAGGACTTATCAACTGCAGAAGGAGGTGACAGTACAGAAGATACCTGTCATTTCTCGGCTGCCCTCAAGGAGACAAGACTTTCACTGAGTCTGTGAGATCTCAATGATGATACTGAGGCTTTGTCAACTGTGACTGAACAATTCCTCAGGGTAAAGCCCTAAAGGACAGTATAGAGACAACCTTTTCAATAGAGACAAAACTGTGGGGGAGTGAGGGGAACGACAGGACACACAGAATATTATCACCTTGTTGCTGCTTTAACTTATCTTCCCAGCCAACTACCTCAAGTTCATGCTCTTCATCCAAGATCCATTTTCTAGGGTTTTTCCCCATAACTTTTCAAATAATTCTACTTCTGCCACTTCCCCATTATTGTTCCTAATTGTTTCTTCTGTTTTGGAATCTTTTCTACAAAAATTATGAGGACTGTCATCTATCATATTGCCTACTTGGCTGTTACAGAGCTTTAAGTACTATACATAATTAGATATTTTTATCCCTCTCCATCAATCAGTGCTTCCTAAATTCAGTTTGTGGCCCTCATGAATTCCCTCTGCTGAATTTGGATAGGAATAGAGATAAAGATTACAAACTTCATTCAGAAAAGGGCAGGCTCACGTTTCTGATAGAAAATCCTCTGGGAAGAGACTAGCATATTGGAGTGATATTTAACGTGGCTGTTTTTCTCTCTCGTACTACGCGCAGGATGACTAGTAGTCTGCATCCCCCGTTGGTTTGGTTGCCAGCTCTTTGCACAGAGAAGTATCGTGTGTGTATTGAGAAGGGCTAGTGATAGAGCATGCTTTCTCTGAGTCCATTTATGCAATTCTTTTCACGGAGCAATTCAGAACGCTTAAATTCAGCTGGAAGAAGAAATCAATCCATTTTCTGCAACTATTAATGCTTTATAATTTCAAGTATCTTATCTGAAGATGTAAGAAAATTTCATGAGCTTTTACTCTTCCCATAACATAACTTGCTAACACCACATTTTACAGACATGGAAGTAGAAGGTCAAAGAGATTACTAACTTTTTCAAGGTCACATAACTCAGACTTTTACTAAGCAATCATCTATAGCTGTTATTATGTGGGGGTACTGAAAAGTCTATGTAATAAAACATTAACAATTATCTGAAAGTATCAGCCAAAAGGATTTGGCTACAAGAGGATTTGGGGACAAAGAAGAAGGAAGAAATAATAGGCTTAAAAGCCTTATTCAGTCAGATTGGATGTCTGTTACTAGATTCCCTAAGTAACAAACTGTTCAATTTTCCATGTCATTTTGCTGATTGGGGGGGAAAAAAAGCAACTTTATTCCTCAGATATAAATTGACCATCAAATACTCCCTTCAAGAGACAAAGTTTCCAAATACATATTCACCACTGATGTCTAAAATGTAAGCTTGGCTGTAATCTACAAATTAAAGTAATAATTTGTTATTTGGGGCTTTAAAAAATGCTATTCAGTAAAAACTAATAATAAAACTGCATATAAGAATTGATTGCTATTGCATCTACTATAACAGTAATTCTTTCATGGAATTAAATAGTCTCCATGAGCGACTTTTTTAGGCAATGAACTAGCATTATTTTCACTGTATGAAATTAAACCATTTATGACATAGCCTTCCTATATTCCTGTCTTCTTAAACAGATATATAGGCTTCACGCACATGCCTTTCCTTTAATCCTGCCAAGAGCTTCACGTTAGATACACACATTTTTAAATAAGAAAATTGAGGATCAGAAAGATAAAGTGTTTCCCCCCACATTACAAAGCTTGTCAGCAACAAAGCTATTATTTAAAGTCAACACAGCTCTGACTGATAGCAAAACCAAGACCTTTCCATTACACAGCTCTGTGCTCTAATACTACTACTACAGGTAAGAAAATAGTTCCTTACTTTCAGATTACGTATGTAGCCCCAGGCACTTATACTTTCAGAGTTCCCAGACTGCCTTATAAAGCTCACCTAAAAAACTACCATTTTACTAATTTTGAGACCCTGAGCTGCTGTTGTAAAGTGGGCATTAACAATAACATGCAAAGCACCTGTAAATAATAAACATATCAAAAACTACTGCTATTATTATTTTGTCTTCTAAAAGTATCTGGACACTAATCTCTCCATTTTGCTATTTCCAATTTGCTATCAGATTAATCAGGCTTATTAAATCAGCAAATCCTCAACACAAATGAATTCTGATCATTTCTGAATTGGGACTTGCCAAGTGCAGTAAAGAAAGTACATAGCTTTTAGGACACTTATGTTCCCATTGCCACAAACTATATGCACTTTTTGTGCTACTGAATACCTAAAATCACCCCCTACAACATTTCAAAGGAGTAAAAATGAATTCAAACATTGCAAGGTCTTAGAAGTCAGCTTAGTCAAAGAACTGACACTTAAGAGTATTATGTTATCTACCAGAAAAGACAGAGGGAGAGAGTACAAGTTTGATGTATGGCAAGACACAGATAAACAGGGCAGGAAAGGAAGAAAAAATAATGAGGTGAGGAAGCTGAAATGGAAAAGAGATAGAAAAGATGGAGGGGCAGCAAGATCATTTACGAAACTCTCAGAAAAGTCCTGAACATTCACCAGCCTAACAGGAGGTGGACCAGGCTGTTAACCAGTGTTACAGAAGCACAGGAAGAACTGAATCATTTCCCCCACCAAAGTGAAATCTGATCTCAAAGGAAGAACTTCAACTCTATCTTTGTCACCCACCAAGCAGCCAAACACAGTAAAGATCATTAAGTCTGAGTCACTTTCCCTGTGACTCAGTTGTCAAAATCCCGTAAGATAAAGTATGTGTAAGTATGTACAAAATGGAAGTGCTGAGGAAGCATTAGGCAGTATTATTATTAACAGCAGTATTAGCATCAGAATGGCTAACTCATAATGTTTCCTAATTTTAAGAAAATCAACAGCGAAATAAACTATATAAATACACAACATTATTTTATCAAGTTTTAACTACACACTTATATTCCCCTAGGCAGATTTAGCATGAAATACTTACACAGGATTCTTCCATTCTCATTCAAATAAATAGGCACTTTCACATCTAATTTTGTATTCACAATTTTGTTATTTTTTTAATTTAAGAGAACCATCACAAATTCTACAAATTTTAGTCCCCCCAAAGTCTGTATCTGGCTCTATCACTGAAGCATATGGTAGAGCAGAATATGGACAGGTACCTAACTTTTGAGTTCTCAATTTAGTGGAAAACCGTTAAGTAATTACACTGCAACGTGATGTGCTAAATTCTGTGAGAGTACAGAGAAATCTAATGCTGTCAGCATGCATCAAAAAGAATTGGGAAGTGTGACATGTGAATTGTCCCAAAGGATGCACAACCCAGGAGAGTGCAGGCAGCAGCCAAGAGAGGGAAAGGGCATGCCTTGCTAAGGGAAGGACATCTGCTAAAGCAATGTCATCATAAAGAAACAGAGAATTTGAATGACAAGAGTTTTCTAGTACTGGCTACCAAACTAAACAGGAGCTAGGAAAGCAATGTTTCATGGCTTCCTCGGACCCTTGTCCTACAGGCGTGGCAGTGCATGTGGAATGGGTTGAGGGGAGAGGCAGTAACTGAAATTCATTTTCTGGAAAAACAATCTTGGCAATAAGGTAAATAACTCATGAAAAAAAGAAAGAACTATGATAGTATAATCAGATGTTAGGTTGTTAAAGCAAGCCAATCAAAAAATAATATGAACCAAGATTAAGGCAGATACCAGAAAAACAAGGAAATATACACACATTCATCAGAGGGAATCGAAAAAATTCAGTGACCGCTAGATATGTGCTGGGGGCAGGCAGAATGAGTGAGTAACAGCAATGGAAGTTGACTTTCAATGTTTCTAAATTGGGAAACTAAGAACTATTGGGACATTGTTAGCTTAAACAGCAAAAAAGAGAACTGTCTTCTGTTTTTAGAGGAACAGGTAGAAAAGCATTCCTTGTGAACATATTCAGTTTGAAATGTTTCTAGAAAATAAGAAAGATTAAAATCTAAGCTTCATGGGGGTAGGAATTTTTGTGGGTTTTCTGTTTTGTTTTGTTTTGTTTTGTTTTGTTTTGTTTTGTGGTAGTGATAGTCCCTTTTTCTCTCAGGGCTATATCCCCAGAATCAGAAATACTGGCTGGGTCAGATAAGGCACTCATCAAATACCTGTTGAAAGAAGGAATCAACTACACATGTGCATCTAAGGAGAAAAAAACCTGGAAGACCTAAGAGTAGGCAATCACTGGCCTCTAGGTGTTGCTGAAGATAAAGGAGATTAGGTACAGATTGCCAAGGAAGAAGAAATGAAGTTGGAACCCTGGGGAGCATGAACATTTTAAAATATAATGCAATACATAAGAATTATTTAATGGGTAAAAATCAATTAGAAATAAAGCCCTTCAACAAGGGGGCAAACAAGGGTGGAAGGAAGGAAGGAAGGGAGGAAGGGAAAAGAAAAGAAGGAAAGACTGACCAAACCCTTCATGCTTGATCACTCTAAGTACCATATTCATAAAGCACCCACTACAGCCAACACTCTAGGCAAGGTTATTTAAGATAGTGATACTAAATAAAGCTTATTTGACATCACTTTGGTTCCCAGACCAATGTGAAAACAAATTACTTATGGAAGATAACCTTAATAAGGTCAAATTAAAAATAGGGAGAGATCAAGATAAAAATTCCTTTTTTTTTTTTTTTAATAAACTCTACACCCAACGTGGGGCTCGAACTCAAAACCCTGAGATTAAGAATCACATGCTCTACCACTGAGTCAGCCAGGGGCCCGAAGATCAAAATATCTTACAAAGACATCAAACAAGCATCTGTGAAATAAATTAAAAATCCCAGCAGAATCAAAACCAAGATGAAATAAAGTCTACATATAGGGAGAAGAATATATATTAAAAAATGTAAAATCAGCCATGATCCTCTCTTACTCATCTCCATACTAAACCAAAACCAATTCACCTTTGGATCTTCTGTTAATTGAATATGCATACACTCAAGAAGAAAATAGAATTTGCTCACAATTATAAAAGCAATGTTTTACATAATCTGTACTAAAAAACTGCTCGAGAGAACCTTGTATTCCTCTGACGGCCAAGAGATGTCATTGTCTAAATCAGCAGATAAGCTTGTCAGTCAGTGATAGTCTACATTCCTGAGAATACACTGAGGAAAGTCAGCAAAAGAGATGAAAATTTACATCTCGCTGGCAAGATTCCAAGTAGTACAGACAAGGGGAAATTATACAAAGAAATCCAAATTCATATGAACCTATCCAAACATGAACCTTAGCCATATAAGATAAATAAGCATAGACCAATTCAATCCCCTAATTACTAATTCACAGATAATTGTAATAGACTACACTAGTTACCACATATAATTCCACAGGACTCACTAGGGCCATCTTTGACAACTGGTATTTTCTCTCTGAAAAAATTTTAAGGTCTTATTTTCTTTCAATAAACATGACTATTTGCTTCTTAATGAACTTATCTACAATTTAACTACATTCATTAACTGTATTTTACTATGGTACTCAAAGGACTAACTGTTAATATTAAGATTATAAACCAACTTTTACTTTTGTAATAATCCAGAGACCACATCTGCCTCAACTGATGGTTGGGTGGGTTGGTTGTTGGCTTGTTTTTGTCACTTAATTTCAATTAAGTCATTAGAAAGTAGAGACAAACATCTAAGAGTTGAAAATGGCCCAAAATATCTGAATGACGCCAACAAGAGCAACATGTTTTCACTACGATCTTCTCTCCAATTCTTGATATGTTTGATGATCTTAGGTGTAACAGATACTGAATAGCAATTATTATATAGGCACCAAATTACAACTTAGTTATCATATTTACTATATGATCGTCACATAAACTTGTCACAAGAAGTGACAGATCAATCTGTCAGAAACTATAAAACTATGAAAAATATGCAAGTAAGTCAGAGAATTAGCCAAGCAGTCTTAAAGCTTTGAGCTCAATACAGAAACTGACTTCACAAGGTAGGATACAAAAGTTTGGGGAAAGCGTCAATACTCACATGACTGGTTTTTTGTTTATTTGTTTGTTTTGTTTTGTTTTTACATAATCATCTGACATCTTCAAAGATTAGGAAACTTTAAATCTCTATTTTAAATTTGTTAGTTTTTTAAAAAATTATATATGATTTACATATTTTGAAACCTTGAGTAACCTTATATAAGGGCATTTAAATTTCAAGTATCTAAGAGGCATGAATTTAAGAAGACTAATACTGTCAAATACAGTACTCTGACACAACAAAGTTGAAACCAAGAACAAATAAGTTCTCGACAAAATGCAAGAGAATTCTAAACTGTTTTTTTAAAAAAAAAAACCTCTGAATGGTATATCCATTCAGTACAATGAACTACCACTCAGCAATAAACGTATTAAACTATGAGTAGAAGCAACATGGATGAATCCCAAAATACAAAGGAAAGAAGTGATAAAATGAGAGAATATCCTGTATCATTCCATTTATTTAAAACTCTAGAGAATGCATATTAGTCTGTCCTGACAGAAAGATCAGTGGTTCCTTGGAGACGGGAGATGAGTAGGTAGGGGAGACAGGAAAGTATGAGAAACGGTCATTAGGAAACTTTTAGGGGTGATGAATGTTTACTATCTTGATTATGGGGATGGTTACACGTAGGCCAAACTTCAATAAATTGTGCACTTTCACTATGTGCATATGTCAATTATAAATTACATATCAATAAAATAAATGATCCCTCTCCCCTTCCTGAGAAAAGAGTGGGGTCTGAAAGTCCTTAATTTAACAACTAAAAGGTGTTCACTGAACTTCACAGAGCAGGCCAGGGAGCAATAATCCTGGCCTAGGGGCTGTTTCTTCTTTTGTTTTCCTACCACAGCCATAAAATATCTAAAAACACCCCATGATTTATATATGATACAATATATACATTCAGCAGATTACATCAGAACAAAGAGGCATTCTCACATTGAGCTTTTCTCAAAAGGCAATAGAGTGACTATGTTTACTACTTCCTGGAAAAGCATAAATGTAGTGGGAAAGGGGGGCACACAAAACTCCACTGAATCCTATAGTTGAGGCCCCTCAAGTCCTACAGTAGGAAATAAATGTTGCCCAGAGGCAGACTTCACGCCTGACTTATTAAAATGAAATATCCTTGGAAGAATGGGGGCAGTGAAGAAGGGGGAACACCTAACCTAGAGCTTCACGAACTTTACACAGCAACAACAAACTCTGACAAACAGGACCAGTGAAGGGGTCCTAGCAAAGTATAAGGGAAGCTGGGCATATGTTTAGAAAGGAGAAGATCCTTTTAAACTATAGAATAACCTTTAATCTTTAGGATTCTATCATCACAGTTTTGTTAGGTCTGTGATGTCTTAAAAGCACAGAATGACAGATTCCCATGACCATTTTCTACAGTCAGTTCCCCAAAGCAATGCATGATAGGGGCCACCCAAGTACATAATGTAAAATTATTCCAAAATTAACTAGGACTATGTAACATTTACTTTCAAGCAGACATCAAGATTAAATAATTGATTCCCCACGGGTATCCTATGTTCCACATTGTAGTTAGCCATATTATATCTCCTCAAAAGAATCAACAAACATTGGTTCACAGAGATGATATCAGTTTACATTCTACGTATGGATGTTTATAATCTCAGATCATATTAACTTCTTTGAGAAAAAGAGCAATCAGTGAAATCAACAGTGCTATTTATTCATGTGTATTATGGGGGTGCTGATATATGGGTGACAGAATCACAGGCAAGTTTTTTGTTTCTTTGCACTACTCTACCTTTTCCATATTTGTAAAAATGTGTTATTTTAATTATTAAACAAGTTACCAAGGAAGTAACTATCTTATGTATATTACTATATAGTTTTAAAATATAAGTAATAAAGTAAATGTTAAAGTATCCCAAAACATATTGAAATTATCAACATTAAATTATCAACACACCTAAGTAGGTTTTTCCTAATTTTTTTTGTATCTAATGTCTCTGTTTTTCTTCCCTTACAAGAGTTTCCTTTTTCACTTTTCCCTCACGTATTTATTTCTAGCACCTTAGGTCTGAAGGTAGAGTTCTTTATAAGAATATAACAATGAATATTGTTTTCTAAGATATAAATAAAACTAAAAGGAGAATAAAGATGAGAATTCTCTACACTAAAGAAATTTAACCGCCACAAACAAGAAGAAAAAAAGCAAGAATTTAAATCTCAATTTACTTTTTATTTTTTTTAAACTCAGCAGACCAAATTTGGAAAAATTGCATTAACATTTCTCTAACTCATCTAATCTCAACACCTTAAAAAGTTTTTGTTATAATATACAATATAAATTCCTTTTTTAATATTAATTTTTTTTTCCAAAAAGAAGACATTTCTGGGGAGAAAAATGATTATGCGAACTACTTGCCCACAAAACATGCAGAGTATTACAGTTTTCAGGTCAATGTAATTTAAAGAATAAGTTTTGCTGTTTTAATCAGACTCCAGAACCATCACAAAATGTTTACAAACATTAACGTTTCAACTCTGCCGAATTTAATGTTTTACTGATTTTTTAAAGAAATGGAAGAAATATGTTTAAAAATTAATGCTTTTAAGAAACACTTACAAAGGGAACTAAAGTAATACTCTGTCCATAAAAAGCAAGGGTCAGTTTCTCAGTGAAAACCAGGAAAAAGAAAACAAGTGGCTTCAGGCCAAAGATAAAGTATCTTTTCCTCAAATAACAGTTTCTCTTTCTTCCCAAACATCAAATTACCACAATAATGCTTAGACTAACACAAGAGCCTCCTGTATGATCTCCCCCCACCTTAAGCTAAACCAGTCCATTCTTCAAGGTCTCCACCAGTTTATAACCTCGGTCTCTTTAAGAACTTCCGTTATGGGCTGAATCATGCCTCCCTATCTCCCCAAAATACATATGTTGAGGTCCTAACCCCTATAACCTCAGAATGTGACTGCATTTGGAGACAGGGTCTTTTAAGAGGTAATTAGGGTTAAATGAGGTCACTGGGGTTCCCCTACTCCAATACGAATGGAAGACACAGGAAGAAACTGTCATCTACAAATTGCCAGCAAGCAATCCTATGTTGATCTCTAATTTCTTTGAAATGCTGTAACTTAAAATAAATAAATAATGATAAAAATTTTAAAAAAGAAATGGTGTAACTTTTACTATGTGCAAAACTTTCTTATTCTTTCCTTTGTGTCATTATTTTTTTTTCAATCAAGACAGTAAGCTTCTAGAGCAATATCTTGTTTTTTCTCCCCAGTGCTTAACCCAATGCAACATATCTCCTAATCCATCTATTATTATCTACTAAATAAACAACTACCTCAAATCTTCTCAGAAAATATTTCACAGGAAGGCAATAGATTATTTAAGTAGAAGTTCTTCATCTCCTTATTCTTATTCACCCACACGGAACCCCACTATAATTATTTAATCATAGTAGATCAACTTTACCATACTAACCATCACTTCCCAACTGTGTTTTATATGGATGCTCTCTTACGCATGACACTATTTCACAAGAGAAAATAATACCTTTCTTGTTATAAATATGGGGTTGATAATGTACATAACAATGTAACTGCATCAAATGAATTCCTATTTAGGCCAAATGTATTTTAAGATCACATACAACTGCCTGGGAAATATAATAATGCTAAAATATACCATCATTCATATGTACCATCAAGCAGCCCTGAATTCTATAGGAAGTTTTCTGCTTCTTTACTTTGAAGTATAAGATCTTTCTCCGGCAGATATGTTGTTTGCTCTAGCAAACATGGGGACATTTCCACTCCAATATATCAATTTTTCCTCAAGATAATGAAATTCACAAAGTACTCTGTACACATTACAAATATACAAAATGGAGCCAACCTGCAACTCAACCTAAGGGAGTGAAGTCTATGATGTCAGACTTGGGATATAATCTGAAGAAAATCATCTGCCTTTAACTAAGGGCAGTTAGTTCTTCCAGGCAATTCATTGTTGAATGCCAGCTTCTAAGCCCCTTAATCTCAACTCTAGACAATGGGTCCACCTCATTTGTAAAGCAGAGCCTGGATACCACAGCAGCTGAAGGCTAAAAGCCTGCATCAATGCAAAATTACATTTCAAGGATTCCCACAAATCTGAGCACCGCCACCTTTCGAGAGATAGTAAACTCTGGGGACAGCCTTCACTCCTTCAAGATATATGTGCATTTAAAAAGTATCTAAAATGCAAAGAAGTCTTTAAGGATCAAGCAGGACAATGTCTATGTGATAGAAATTTGGAGCACACAAAACTATAACTGACATCTTGCCCTGCCTAAGCCACAAGCAACAGGCTTAGGCAATAAAAGGAAGGACTATAGCAAAGCAAGAAAGAAAACCAGAAATGAGAGGGGAAATGAAAAGAAGAAATACCAATGGTAGCTAAAGAAAGAAAAGGAAGGCATGTTAGAGGCATATACACATATGATCAATCTCGGTAATATGTTGAGAATAAATGTCACCATTTTTTGTTTTAGCAAAGGTTTGGGGGTGGTGAGGAGTCAAGCCCTCCCACAAACTAGCTTTGCCTCAAGTGGTAACTTCCCTGCAAAAAAGGAATCCATGACATCCCCTAACCCCAGCTGCTCTCTACCTAAATAAACAAAACTATAATTCTCAAACCTGTTCAGGCTGTAGGGCAGCAAGAAGTCACTAGAACTCACTGCAGAACACCTTGAAATTTGGCTATCTATATAAAATTTAAAGTAACTACGCATGTAATTTCTGCCAATTGGAAAACTCACTTTATCCTAGATTCTGACAAAGAAAGATACCAAAAGGTTAAGAAATCTTTTTGAGGGTGAAACTTGGAAATGAGAAAATCCAATACATTAACTTAATTTGTCTACATATTGCAGGAAAGTCAGCCAATTCAGAGCATACAAGAAACAGTGTGAAAGGAAATGAAATTAAACAATGCACCCATCACAAGAGGGGGCATTTAAGCAATAGTTCTTTTTTTTTTTTAAAGATCTTTTTAATTTATTTGACTAAGAGAGAAGGGGCTGGAGGGAGGGAGGGAGGGAGGGAGAGAGAGAGAGAGAGAGCACGTGCGCACAAGCAGGTGGAGGGGAAGGAGAAGCAAGATCCCCACTGAGCAGAGAGCCAGACGGATTCCAGGGCCCTGGGATCATGACCAGAGCAGAAAGCAGAAGCTTAACCCAACTGAGCCACCCAGGCACTCTAAGCAATACTTTTAAAGTCTGCTCTAGGTTGGCAAGTTTTTCTGTAAAGAAAAAGAGAGTAAACATTCCATACTTTTAAGGCTATACATCCATGTCTCAACTTTCCCACTGCTGTTGTGAAAGCAACCAAAGACATTAAGAATCCACCATACACAATAGGAATGAGTGTGGCTGTGTGCCAATAAAACTTATGCACACTGAGGTTTGATTTTTATACAATTTTCGTATGCCATGATATATTCTTTTTAATTTTAACCATATAAAAATGCACAAACCACTTCTAACTCCTACACTTTAAGGGAAAAACAGGCTGCTGCTGGCCAATTTGGCCCGTGGCCCTTAAGTTTAGAGACCTCCGCTTTCAAAGACCCTAAAGTGAACGGAGCAAGGATAGAGTCCCATCTAGCTAGACCCGCGGATTTGTAAACTAGCTCATTAGCTAGCAAGAAATCTGGGCATCCCTGACAAGATTATCTCCACCACCCTCTGAACCCTCTCAAGCTCCTCCTTCAGGCAAGGACACAGGTGCACTCATCCAGACCTTTACATTGTATTAGAAGCTCAAACCTAGGAAACTTAAGTTTTGTTGTTGTTGTTGTTGTTGTTTTAACCTAAATTCTACCAGGCGCTAAAGCATATATTAAATAGTTGATTCGACCCTTTAAAAAAGTCCATTATGGTCACGTATATCCAAATTCAGCATGTAAAAACTCCCAAGCCCCAAACCATCACTTCGTTAGTTTTTCAGATCGTGTTGGTTTTTTTCTTTTAACTCTGTCAAAGGTAACCTAAACGAGGAATGTCTACGGAAACACAAAAGCAATGTTTACACCACAGCTGTCCACCAAACCTGGTGACAGCATCTAGACACTTTTCAGATTCTTCTCCTCTGGACATCAAACCAACATGGACGGTCTTCTTTCTAGGCTGAAGTCATGGTCCCCTTATCTGATGCTACTACCTAAGAAACACTAGCTATCATCCGCACCCTCCCCACACAAGGCACGCAGCGCCCACGCTCGGGTTCTTCGCCAGCTGAGCAAGCTCTGCAAGCCCCACCCGCGGGGACGGATGGAGACGTCCCGCCGCCCCCGACTCGCCCCCGGCCACTGCGCAGCGGCGGCCACCCGGCCCCCCCTCCCCCCGGCTGTCGCCCGGCCCCTCCTACGTTAGGCAGTCCCAGCTTGAATTTCCATGTGATCTGAGGGAAAGAATAGCCCGGCCTTTGTGCCTCTGCAAAAAACGCAAGCAAAAATTTACACCATCACCACCCCCGACACACACACAACTCCCAAGACACAAAGCGTCTCCCGAACAGCGCTTCCCTAGGAACATCCGGCATCCCCCGGCTGCGGTCGCAGACAAAGGCGCCCCATCCGCGAGGGGTAGTTGAAGAGGGTGGCGAGAGCTAACTGCTCCCACCATGGGGGGCAGCGGATGAAAGGGCACAGGCGCCGCGGGGGATGGGGGGCGGGTACCAATTAGCGGCGCGCTCGGGGTCCGCCAGACAAGGCTAGAGACGCCAGTCTGGGGGGGCCTTTCTCCCCCCGGATCTATGCGCCCGACACAGCGTAGCGGTGGAGGGGGGAGTCCGACCCCGGCCACATCAGCGGCGAGCAACAGGCTCCTGCGCCCCGGAGCGCCGGCCCGCGGGCCAGGCCCGCAGTTCCCCTCCCCGGCACCATCCCCGTGGCCCTCCAGACAAAGAAAAAGAAAAAAAAAACTTTTAAACCATTTAGAGTAAGCAAGGGCAAAGGGGGAAAGGGGGTGGGAGGGCTGAAGGACTGGGACTAGCGCTCGCGGGGGCCATGCAAGTAGCGAAGGAAACTTCCAGACCCCATCCTTTTAAAGAGCCTGAGGAGCAGCGACTTCCCGGTACCGCCCGGCCGCGCGGGGTGGGGCGAACG